>NC_083519.1:7500-15000 GCF_032362555.1 Amyelois transitella | reverse complement strand
GCCTTGATCCAAAATAATTTAATTATTTTTCCCAACATGGAGGCCTCTTTTATGTTGGCTCTCGCAGTTAACGCCAGGTTGTGCAGGGAACTGCTGTCAGAGACAGTTTCGAGAGCCGACCTGGAGTCACAATAAATATTGCAGCTAAGCGCTGAGCTCCGAAGGGCCCGCTCGGTTGCCACAGAAAGGGCCAACAGTTCGGCCTGATACACCGTGCACATGTTGTCGAGCTTCAGCTTCTTGGTACTGGTCTCCGCAGCGCCTTCCCATACGGTAAGCGCCGCGCCGACTTTCCCATCGTGCTTGCTCCCATCCGTGTAGATGTGGAGCTGCGCGTGCTGCTGCTCGTCAACCTGCGCACGGTCTTCCAGGCACGAAAATTTGAGTCCCAATCTTCCGGCCGGGTGAGGCGCTTCCAGAAAATCGACGGGCCTCTCTATCTCCCGGTCTCCTACCACTCGCCGAGATATACCCTTCTTCACTTCGTAAAGAAGGGCTGCCTCCCTGATCCTCATGTCCAGGGGAAGCAGTCCGGCGAGTAGCAGCGCCGCGTTCAGAGAGACGGTGCGATACGCTCTGACGATCTTCTGTGCGAAGCCTCGCTGCACCACGTTTAGTTGCTTCTGCACCCCCAGCTTGTGCGTGGCCGATGCCCACACGCTAGATGCGTACATGATGACCGGCTCGACCACCGCCACGTATATGGTCCTTATCACCTCCGAGTTCAAGCCCCAGCCAATCCTGGCCGCCCTGGACAGCTGCTTATACAAGTTTAACGCCTTTCGGCATATGTTCGCCACATGGGCGTTAAAAGTGAGCTTGCTGTCCAAGGTGAGGCCGAGGATTTTGATTTCCTGGGACATGTCAATGGGTACCCCGCCCATGCTCAGAATTGGGGTGTCGTATTTAAGTTTGTTGGTCAGCACCATTGCCTTTGTTTTCAATGGTGCAAACCTCAACTTATTTTCGACTCCCCATCTCCGAACATATTCGAGGGCTCCATTGGCACGTCCCTGGACCTCCTGGGCCGTGTCCCCGGAGAATACGAGGACCACGTCGTCAGCGAACGCTTGACAGTAGTCGCCCCGGCCATCCAGCCCCACGAGCAGCGGGTCCAGAAGCAAATTCCAGAAGGTCGGGCCCCCTATTGACCCTTGGACACATCCCTTCGAGGTTTCGCTGACACTCTCCGCTCCGGCATATCTAACGCGAACCCTCCTATCCCCCAAATAACTATCAACCATTCGGCGTAGATTAGGAGGGCACTGCGTCTCCGCCAGTCTGCACTTAATGGCCGGCCACCACGCGTTATCGAAGGCTCCCTCTATATCCAAGGATACCATCAGGACGAGTTTTTTATCCTTAATCCTCTGCCTGATGTGATCCACCAGGACATAGAGGGAGTCCTCGGTACAGCGCTGCGGCATAAAGCCGTACTGACGGCGGCTCATGCCGGGGAGGACGTGCCAGCGAATCCTCGCCACCAGCATCTTCTCCAAAATCTTACCGAGCACCGGTAATAATCCGATGGGTCGGTAAGACTTTGGATTCGCGTAGTCATCCTTTCCCGGCTTTCGCAGGACGGCGACCACCGCCTCCTTCCACGCAGCGGGGAAGTGCCCGAGTTTCAAGCACTTGTTGTACAGCGCCAGGAAGATGTCGGGGCCCAGCGCGATGGCCGCACCACAGACATCGGCGGTAAAGCCGTCGGGTCCCGGCGCCTTTTTCGGGTTGAAGCTCGACGCGGCGCTCTCCAGCTCCTCCATTGTGAATGGTGGGTCGCAAGTCTCACCCTGCTTCCCCTCATTCACAATTTTGGAGCTCTCTCTCGTGAGTTTATGCCCCGCGTCGTCTCCCCCCGGATCATCTTTTGGGAAAAAGGTTTTAGCCAGTAGACCCGACGACTCTTCCCCGCTAAGGACCCTCCCGTTTTGCACGAGAGGTGTGTCCTCCTCCCTGCTTGCGGTGCGGCCGATCACCCTGTAGATCCCCTCCCACATCGTCTCGCGGTCCTGCTTCTCGCAGAACCGCTTCCAACTGGCGGTTCGAGCCTGCTCCGACGCCAGGCGGTACTCTTCTTTGGCTTTCAGATACTGCTCGACCACCCATGCACGGCGGGTCGGCCCGGCGCTCGCCACCCTATGCTTCTTAGTGGTCACGGCTTTCCGCATTTCGGCCAGCTCATCATTCCACCAAGGCATCTTCAGTCGCCCTCCGGTGGAGGCGAGTTTGGGGATTGACATCTCGCACGCTCGCTCTATTGTGCAGTTCAATTTTGATATTTTTAAATCCAAATGTGTTGTATTGTTAATTTTGACAATTTCCGAATGGTTTATGTTGTTTTCCAACCATAATTGGGCCAATTTCTCACGAAATTGGTCCCAATTAGCTTTTTTTGTGTTATATTTGCGAGTCGTGCGCTTGATGTCCGTCCCCCTCGCCTTCACCAGATTTACCTCGAATAGAAGAGCGTTGTGGTCAGAGCTGGTTATGCCCGTGTCCACTCGCCAGCCGTCGACGTGGCCGAGCATACCCTCCGTACACACCGTGATGTCGACGCAGCTCTGAAAGCGTTTCCCAGCTCTGTACGTGTCGAAAGTAGGCTCGGACCCCCTGTTGAGAATGTGCAGGTCCATCTCTCCTAGCGCCGCCGCCAAGTCCTCCCCCCTGTGATCCGTTCGCACACTTCCCCACCACGGGTTCCATGCGTTGACGTCTCCCCCCATCACGACCATGTCCGTCCCGATCTCCGCCATGATCCGCTCCATCCACCGGATACACGGGTCGATGGGGCCGTCCCCGTCGAAGTACATCGACACCACCCCAATCTCCCACGCACTCGTCCTCAGCCTCGCAACAGCGAAGTTTGGGGTCGTGAGCGCCGGAAACGGGGTGATGTCGATGCCCCCGTCGAGCAGTACAATGGCGGCCTTGTTCACAGACTGTGGGCCGGCCGCAGCACATTGTACCACCCGAGTTCCGGGTTCAACCTTCATTCTTCCCGTGTTCCCGGTGTAGGGCTCTTGGACCATGGCGAAGGCCATCCTCTGCTTGTCTGCCTCCAGCAGGAGTTCGCTAGTTGCTAGCTTACTCCGCTGGAGGTTTGCCTGGACACTTTTATATAGCTTCTGTACTGGGCTGCCCTTAGCAATAAGCCACAGTGGCTCTCGCTAATTCCTCCCACCTTTTTCTGACAGGGCAGGCCTCACTGAAAGCAACATGCTGCCCGCTAGTGACCTTGGCCAACCTACAGTTCCTGCAAGTCGGCGGGTCACCCGCAACCCTGGCGGGGCAGTCGGCTCCCAGATGCGGACCCCCGCAGTGACAGCACAGGTCGACAGGCTCCTTACAGAGTCGCCGACCATGTCCATACCCCAGGCAGCGCGTGCACTGGACCAGTGGAGACTGGTCTTCGGCTCGCACCGTCTGGAGGTCAATGCGAATGCGGCCCGCATCCACGACCCGCCGCCACACCACGGGCGCCGCGCTGAGCACCACGTTGCTGCAGTGAGGGTTTCTCACCTTCCTACGGTAGCGCACCGTGAGCCGGTCCTCCCCCTCGCCGAGGCCCTGAAAAACACCCCGGTTCTGGTTCCGGAACGCCCCCAAAATATCCTCGTCCGAGTTTACGTTGAGAACGCCCCTCAGAACCAGAAGCGGGTCCTTGTTTCTCACCTCCTCGACGACGAGGTGAGTTCCGGCCGCCTGCAACCTTTCCTTGAGCCTTGCCCTGTCCTGCTCTGTTTCGCAGCCCAGTACCACCTTCCTGTCCCGTGCCTTCCTAACCTTTCCTATTGTAATCCAGCCTTCTTTTGCATTGACTGCCTTTCTTACTTTCTCCAACACTTCCTCCCCGGTCTCCTCCTCCACAGTCGACGCGACCACTACGGAGTGCAACGTAGGATGCTCCGGAACTCCGGGTCTTGTGTGGTTCCCTCCTGCTGCGGCTACAGTGGCATATGTTAATTTGTTATTTTGCAGGAGTATGTTACTATTTTCTTTTATTATTAATATATTCTCTTCTTGCTTCTCCATATTCTCCTGAATTTTTTCTAAAAATTTTTCATTTTCCTTTTGCTTATTGATTAGTTCTGTAATTTCTTGTAATTTTATACCGTTTTCCTTTATTATTTGTTTATTTTCTATTAAGTGTTTTATTATTTCGTTTCCATTGTCACTGTAGACCTCTTTCTCAGTTTTATTATCCCCACCTTTGTCTTCTCTCCTTCCCTCTGCTAGGACTTCCTCGTATTCCAGAATAATCTGGAATAAGTCCTCCAGGGCTGTTTTTACGTTAGCTTTTATGTCCGACCTTGTATTCCTGGTTTCGTTCAGCAGGTTAGGTTAGGTTAGGTTAGGTTAGGTTAGGTTAGGTTAGGTTAGGTTAGGTTAGGTTAGGTTAGGTTAGGTTAGGTTAGGTTAGGTTAGGTTAGGTTAGGTTAGGTTAGGTTAGGTTAGGTTAGGTTAGGTTAGGTTAGGTTAGGTTAGGTTAGGTTAGGTTAGGTTAGGTTAGGTTAGGTTAGGTTAGGTTAGGTTAGGTTAGGTTAGGTTAGGTTAGGTTAGGTTAGGTTAGGTTAGGTTAGGTTAGGTTAGGTTAGGTTAGGTTAGGTTAGGTTAGGTTAGGTTAGGTTAGGTTAGGTTAGGTTAGGTTAGGTTAGGTTAGGTTAGGTTAGGTTAGGTTAGGTTAGGTTAGGTTAGGTTAGGTTAGGTTAGGTTAGGTTAGGTTAGGTTAGGTTAGGTTAGGTTAGGTTAGGTTAGGTTAGGTTAGGTTAGGTTAGGTTAGGTTAGGTTAGGTTAGGTTAGGTTAGGTTAGGTTAGGTTAGGTTAGGTTAGGTTAGGTTAGGTTAGGTTAGGTTAGGTTAGGTTAGGTTAGGTTAGGTTAGGTTAGGTTAGGTTAGGTTAGGTTAGGTTAGGTTAGGTTAGGTTAGGTTAGGTTAGGTTAGGTTAGGTTAGGTTAGGTTAGGTTAGGTTAGGTTAGGTTAGGTTAGGTTAGGTTAGGTTAGGTTAGGTTAGGTTAGGTTAGGTTAGGTTAGGTTAGGTTAGGTTAGGTTAGGTTAGGTTAGGTTAGGTTAGGTTAGGTTAGGTTAGGTTAGGTTAGGTTAGGTTAGGTTAGGTTAGGTTAGGTTAGGTTAGGTTAGGTTAGGTTAGGTTAGGTTAGGTTAGGTTAGGTTAGGTTAGGTTAGGTTAGGTTAGGTTAGGTTAGGTTAGGTTAGGTTAGGTTAGGTTAGGTTAGGTTAGGTTAGGTTAGGTTAGGTTAGGTTAGGTTAGGTTAGGTTAGGTTAGGTTAGGTTAGGTTAGGTTAGGTTAGGTTAGGTTAGGTTAGGTTAGGTTAGGTTAGGTTAGGTTAGGTTAGGTTAGGTTAGGTTAGGTTAGGTTAGGTTAGGTTAGGTTAGGTTAGGTTAGGTTAGGTTAGGTTAGGTTAGGTTAGGTTAGGTTAGGTTAGGTTAGGTTAGGTTAGGTTAGGTTAGGTTAGGTTAGGTTAGGTTAGGTTAGGTTAGGTTAGGTTAGGTTAGGTTAGGTTAGGTTAGGTTAGGTTAGGTTAGGTTAGGTTAGGTTAGGTTAGGTTAGGTTAGGTTAGGTTAGGTTAGGTTAGGTTAGGTTAGGTTAGGTTAGGTTAGGTTAGGTTAGGTTAGGTTAGGTTAGGTTAGGTTAGGTTAGGTTAGGTTAGGTTAGGTTAGGTTAGGTTAGGTTAGGTTAGGTTAGGTTAGGTTAGGTTAGGTTAGGTTAGGTTAGGTTAGGTTAGGTTAGGTTAGGTTAGGTTAGGTTAGGTTAGGTTAGGTTAGGTTAGGTTAGGTTAGGTTAGGTTAGGTTAGGTTAGGTTAGGTTAGGTTAGGTTAGGTTAGGTTAGGTTAGGTTAGGTTAGGTTAGGTTAGGTTAGGTTAGGTTAGGTTAGGTTAGGTTAGGTTAGGTTAGGTTAGGTTAGGTTAGGTTAGGTTAGGTTAGGTTAGGTTAGGTTAGGTTAGGTTAGGTTAGGTTAGGTTAGGTTAGGTTAGGTTAGGTTAGGTTAGGTTAGGTTAGGTTAGGTTAGGTTAGGTTAGGTTAGGTTAGGTTAGGTTAGGTTAGGTTAGGTTAGGTTAGGTTAGGTTAGGTTAGGTTAGGTTAGGTTAGGTTAGGTTAGGTTAGGTTAGGTTAGGTTAGGTTAGGTTAGGTTAGGTTAGGTTAGGTTAGGTTAGGTTAGGTTAGGTTAGGTTAGGTTAGGTTAGGTTAGGTTAGGTTAGGTTAGGTTAGGTTAGGTTAGGTTAGGTTAGGTTAGGTTAGGTTAGGTTAGGTTAGGTTAGGTTAGGTTAGGTTAGGTTAGGTTAGGTTAGGTTAGGTTAGGTTAGGTTAGGTTAGGTTAGGTTAGGTTAGGTTAGGTTAGGTTAGGTTAGGTTAGGTTAGGTTAGGTTAGGTTAGGTTAGGTTAGGTTAGGTTAGGTTAGGTTAGGTTAGGTTAGGTTAGGTTAGGTTAGGTTAGGTTAGGTTAGGTTAGGTTATGACCTGCGGTGTTCCTCAGGGGTCAGTGTTAGGACCCCTGCTTTGGAACATCGGCTTTGACTGGGCCATCCGCGGGAGCCTACTCCCCCGGATGACCGTCATCTGCTATGCGGATGACACGATGGTGGCCATCTGGGGTGAGAAGCTGGAGAGCACCCTCAGGACAGCTGCAGTCGCAGCAGACCTGATGGTCACCCGCGTCAGGCTTCTGGGGCTCAGGGTGGCCCTCAGCAAGTGCGAGGTCATCGTCTTTGGCAAAAGGGGCTGGAAACCGCCTGAGGGAGCGTCCATTCCAATAGGTGGGGAAAGGGTCCAGGTGAAGCCGTACATTAAGTACTTGGGCATAACCATGGACCCACGCTGGGACTTCCGGGAGCACTTTAAACAACTAGCACCCCGGATAGTCGGCGCAGCATCGGCCATGGGCCGGCTGCTGCCCAATGTCGGAGGGCCTAGCGCCCGGTGCCGGAAACTATATGCGGGCGTAGCCCGGAGCATGGCACTATATGGGGCGCCAATCTGGGCAGATAAGCTCTCCAGAGCCAACGTGGCCCAGCTGCGAAAGCCACAAAGAGTGGTGGCCAACCGCATAGCTCGGGCCTACGTAACGGTGGCTTGGGCGGCGGCATGCGTATTGGCCGGCACCCCACCATGGGACATGGACGCAAAAACTCAGGCGGAGGTTTATTGGGAGCGGGCGAGAAGACGAGCTCTCGGGGAAAGGCCCGCCCCAAGAGAAGTGAGAGGGGCCCGTCAGTTGGCCGTAGACAGGTTGAAAGAGCGGTGGCGAGATGAGCTAGAAAACTCCCAGTATGGTATACGTACCATCGGGGCGCTCCTCCCATCGCTCGAAGAATGGATGGACAGAAAGTACGGCCAACTGACGTATAGAATGACGCAGGTGATGACCGGACACGGGTGCTTCGGTCATTACCTGCATACAATAGGCAGAGAGCCAAGCCCGGTCTGCCACGAGTGTGGAGAGCCGGACGACACGGCTCAACACACCCTGGCAGAATGTGAGAGG